>NW_027526227.1:795985-801885 GCF_048455015.1 Haemaphysalis longicornis
TGCCCAGCCGCGAAAATTAGGTATACAGCAAGTGCTTATGGCCATAAAAATTCAAATAGAAACTAAAAAAATCAGACACCACCTCCCTCCCAACCGATCATGCAGGTCGCGATTGGTGCCATACCCGCAGGTAACTTATATTCCGAGCCCACAGTGACGCATGAAACTTAACAGCCAACCATAGCTGCCTGCTAGGCTACTCATATGTACTCGAACTCCAAATGGACTTAAAACTCCTATTTACTCAGAACTCAAAATGTACTCAAAACTCAATATGTAATCAAACTCAAAATGTGCTCAAACTCAAAATGTACTCAGAACTCAAAATGGACTCAAACTCAAAATGTACTCAGAACTCAAAATGAGCTCAAACTCAAATTGTACTCAGAACTCAAAATGAACTCAAACTCAAAATGGACTCAAACTCAAAATGTACTCAGAACTCAAAATGGACTCAAACTCAAAGTGTACTCAGAACTCAAAATGGACTCAAACTCAAAATGTACTCAGAACTCAAAATGGACTCAAACTCAAAATGTACTCAGAACTCAAAATGAACTCAAACTCAAAATGTACTCAGAACTCAAAATGGACTCAAACTCAAAATGTACTCAGAACTCAAAATGGACTCAAACTCAAAATGTACTCAGAACTCAAAATGTACTCAGAACTCAAAATGGACTCAAACTCAAAGTGTACTCAGAACTCAAAATGGACTCAAACTCAAAATGTACTCAGAACTCAAAATGGACTCAAACTCAAAATGTACTCAGAACTCAAAATGAACTCAAACTCAAAATGTACTCAGAACTCAAAATGGACTCAAACTCAAAATGTACTCAGAACTCAAAATGGACTCAAACTCAAAATGTACTCAGAACTCAAAATGGACTCAAACTCAAAATGTACTCAGAACTCAAAATGGACTCAAACTCAATCGGACTCAAACTCAGTCGTGATCACTCGGCTCAAACTCACTCAAGCTCAAACTCACCATGCCACACTAGCCTCGCGCTCACTCAAACTCAAACTCACGCGTGAGTTTGAGTCCAAATGAGTCTGAGTGAGTGGACTCATGAGTGAGTTTGCCGACCTCTGCTCGGGGTGAAGGGGACCGTCTTTTTAACCACCGAGCCCTGACTCCAGTGTCTACGGCATGTCTAGAGTGGTCCACCAGCGTTGAACCCTCATAAGCTACATTTGGCACCAAGACTGCCAGAACAGAGCCCTTCGCTAAACATGTAGCGAAACAGAAATGGGAAATATGGAGCTCGGTGAAATAAGACAGAAAATAAGGGTTGGCATTCCAGAAAACCTTAGAAAGCAAAGGGGAGGTTGTGGTGGGTCTTAGAAACAGATGAAAAAAATATTTTTTGTAAGAAAGCGGTGAAAAAATGCCCACCGGGTGGGATCTGAACCCACGAACTCCAGAATACAGGTCTGGTGCGATAACCACTACGCTACGGGTGGGCCTGATTCCCTACCACTTTCTCTGGTGTTTATTTTAAGGTATTTTTTATTCCTCCACTTGGGGGTAGTAGCCAGCGCTACTCAGACTACTAGGTGTGAAGGGGAGCGTCTTTTTAACCCCCGGGCCGTGACTCCAGTGTCTACGGCATGTCTAGTGTGGTCGACCAGCGTTGAACCCTCGTAAGCTACCCTTGGCACCACTACGGCCAGAACAGACCCCTCGCTAAGCATGTAGCGAAACAGAAATGGGAAATGAGGGGGTCGGTGAAATAAGACAGAAAATAAGGGTTGGCACTCAACAAAATCTTTGAATGCAAAGGGGAGGTTGTGGTCGGTCTTAGAAACAGATGAAAAAAATTTTTTGAGCCAGAAAGAAAGTGGTGAAAAAATGCCCACCGAGTAGGATCCGACCCCACGACCTCACGACCTCCAGAATACTGGTCTGGTGCGATAACCACTACGCTACGGGCGGGGCTGTTTCCCCACCACTTTCTCTGGTGTTTATGTTAAGGTATTTTTTTATTCCTCCACTTGGGGGTGGTAGCCAGCGCCACTCGGACTACTCGGCGTGAAGGGGAGCGTCTTTTTAACCCCCGGGCCGTGACTCGAGTGTCTGCGGCATGTCTAGAGTGGTCCACCAGCGTTGAAACCTCGTAAGCTACCCTTGGCACCAAGACTTCCAGAACAGAGGCCCTCGCTAAGTATGTAGCGAATGAGTACGAGTGGTGATGGCTACCACCCCCAAGGGCAGGAATCAATAATACCTTAACATAAATATGTATGTATATAACTATATATATATATATATATATATATATATATATATATATATATATATATATATGAGAGAAATTAGGGGCTCGTGCGATAACGTACGCAATGAGGTTACCAGCTGGCAGCAAAGAAAGCCAAGATAATGGGAGAAATCCGCCCGAACTGTCCATTTGTACACCCTGCAGTACTGCTCCGAAGTATAACCTTGTTAGTTCTGGCAGGTTTAGGACACTCATCGGTTTGCTTGCTATTGTGCATCGGGACTGAATGTCTTGCTGATTTTTCTCGCCGGCTTTCCGGTTACGTCTCCTATAATCTCAAACCCGTCGAGTGCGCCATCGCGGCGCGAAACGTGTTTAAACTCCCAGGCTGCAGTTTGCGGCGATGTTTTTTACAAGGTATATCACCGTGCGCTCGATTATGTGTCTTTCGAACCGCAAGCTCGGCTCCAAATATTCTCTTGCTAATGCCTACGATGCTCCCGCCCTGACTTCATGGACGATCTTTCTGTAAAGTTCAGCGGAAAAACAGACAGGCACAAGAAAAGGCACAACACAATAGCGCTGCTTGGCGATTCACCTATTTGGGGACTCGGCTGTCCTCGCCAAGGAACCCTCCAATAGGGTGACTCCACTCACTCTGATAGACCTTCAAGCTCACGCAAGGTGGCCTTCTAGGTAACTTTGACCTGTGTTGCGTCTTTGGCGAGGTAATCCTGAAGAAACGTCTGCTATGCTGTTCCGGCTTCTGAAAACGACGCTACGTGCCCATGGACAACACGGGATATTATGAAGGCAGCATGAATTAAGAGAGTGCCCTTCAAAAAGGCCTTCCGATAGCGCTGGCCCGTGGTCATAAGGGCTGCTAATGATCAGCAACGCTTGCTGAAAGCTTGTACACACTATAAATACAGATACTACGCCACCGGTGTACCCGAAAATCCACGAAGCTGCCCAAATGCGTTGTGGTTTTTATGTAAATGGCCTGGACACATCTCGTGATCGGCGAACCTTTAGGGCTAACAGGGGAAAGGTCTATGCCCCTCATAAATTAGCACCGCTCTTCTCAGAACATTTTACTTCTGTCTATTGGCTTAACGGCAGTGAACCGCCTTCGGTTCATATTGCCTTGCTCAGCCTTATAAGACTGCGCCTTCTCTACTCTGGTGTATATCACCTTTACAACCGACTCATTCTCTACCGCCCTTTTCAAAATGAAGCCATTGCAGAGTACGTGATCAGATCACATATCTTTTATATTCTTCAAAGTGATCACGCAGCCAACCAGGTGAACAATTCCCGAAGTACTGCAGGCCGTATTGGAGACCAGTGCTATCACGGCGGCATGGAAATGAGTACCCGTTTCGGCGGTACATAAAACGAAAGGCAAAGCAACTGATGAAGACCAGCATTACCATTCAGTTTGAATGACACCTACATTCTTGAGAAGATATTTAAAGCATCATGAACCAGCAACTCCTCGGCATCTTTCGGCAGCACTAGAGTCTTTCCCAACGCAAAGCCAGGTTTCCGCCACACCTGTAGCTGTGAGACTGCCTGGTGAACCTCACATACCTCATTAGCAACCAGCTGGATAACCGATCGCATACCGACGATGTGCACCTAAGCAACGCATTTGTAACACTTGGCAATGGTCTGCCGCTACAAAAATGTCCGGAGTACTCTCCTGAATTGTGCCGCAACATTTCTCTGAAATCAAAGTTATTGTTTGTTTATGGCGGCGTGCGCTCGACCTACGTTGCCGCACCATTAGATATGCAACAAGGGTCGGCCCTGGATCCCACACTTTTCCTTGTACATGTAAGCTGCATAAACCAAAACAACATTTTTCCTGCTTCTGCAATCCGCAAACGACATTTCATACCTTGCGCCTCTTATTTCGCCCCCCACTTACCGCCGCCTTCTGGCCTGCCTCAATGAAATCGCGTGTGGGCCACCACTATCTTCGTCTGAGCCAAGCTAACAGTTGCACGGTGCGCTCCAACAGCGCCCGAACTGTGGAAAAGCTATCGTACACCCGGTATAGTGTTCCTGTGACGGCGAATGACTCCGTGTGCATACTGGTTGTGCACTTTGCCCAAAGATTTGACTTTAGTTCCCACGTAGCCAGCGTCGGGTCAAAGTCCCGCCGAACTTAGGGTTTTGTCTCCACCGTATGCAAGCAGTGGGACCCTTATGCTTTCAGCCTGCTTTACACTTCTCCTGTCCGGCCTCCACTTGAATACTGCAGTGTTGGTGTGGTAGCCAGCGCAGCTGCACCTCGGGGCGCTTATAGAAACTGTGCAAAGGAGGGCGAGGGCCTTCGGCATGCTCGTTTCCTGATCCACGCGGCGCTCAAATACCCCCAGATACAAGAAACGGCTCGCAACTGCGTTGGCACACTGCGCTGTGTGTTTATTTATTTATTTATTTATTCAGGATACCTTACAGGCCCATGGAAGGGCATAGCGTAAGGGGGAGCACATAATTTGTAAAGGGGAACTACCGACAGAGAAACAAAAAAAAGCCACAAGGCAAGAAAATAAACACAAGTAAGAAGTCAAAACACAGCAAATAAAATGTTTGAAGAAGGAAAAACACAAGTCAAGAATGTGAACTGAAGTTAACAAAAATGGTATTATAGCTACTGCACGTAGGTATGTATACAATCAAAGGTACAGGAATTCATGAAAGACACAGCCAAAATGCGCATTTCGGAGATAATGAATATCGCTAAAAGCCAGAAACATATAAAATAAAAGGTATACAAAAATTGTACAGTGAAAACATTACGGTGCGTAATGATCAGATAAATGGCGTCGAAAGGTTTCGTGGCATGAAACAGGTGCGATAACGTCGGGGAGGTCGTTCCAAAGGCGTATTGCACGTGGGAGGGCAGATGAATTAAAGGCATGCGTGGAACCATAAATGCGTGAGAAGCTGAACTGGTTGTGCAGTCTACGTAACATGGTAATTGGGTGGTGAAGATTAAACTCAGATGATCTCGAGGAATAAATATATTTATGAAATAGGCATAAACGTGCTAAGGAGCGACGTGTGTGTAACGGTTGAAGGGAGCATTCATGTTTAATCTGACGGTTGTTTGTCTGACGGGTGGTTGTCTGGAACGCTTTGTTTTTATTGGCCCAGGTGCACGCGAACAACAGCACTAGAGTAGCCTGTACCAATGCGCGCAAGGAATTCAAAGCATAGTATATCCCTCTTTCTTGTCGTCATCCGGGGTTTCCTTCTCTCCAGGCAGGCCACAGCAAGAAAGGAAGGTTGTTGAATGCCTGCAACAGACACAGTGCAGTGCGCCCGGTGCGCTGCACACTGCCCCCGGACGCAGCCACCCACTCGTCGATCCCGACGTCACCCCTACTCGGACCACCCCTTCGATACTCGCTACGGGGTTGGACACCGATGCCCCGTAAGGGAGGGCGTCGCCCCGCAGCTTTCATTCCGGTGTTGCTTTTCGTGGGCTGCCAAGACCTGCTGGACATAGGAATCCCGAGAACTGTGTCACGTCAATGCACCTTATGTCAAAGAGATCCCCTTTTTCTCTCCATGACGCTTTGCCATGAACACTGTTCAGTGCGTTTTGTACTTCGTGTATGTTCGGTTTATTGGCGTGTGTCCTGCTTGTGTCTCGTTTTT